>NC_052950.1:31026046-31029429 GCF_013358895.1 Oreochromis aureus | reverse complement strand
AATCATATCTGAGTGCTGAGACATTCAAATTTGCATATTGGGACCTTCATGGCTTCTAAGTCAAAAGATAATCCATATCATATATCTATAATATTTCTTTTTTTTTTTTTTAAATGGTCAACATTTCAAGATTCCCCCATCGTCGTCTGAACAAAACGGTCTAAGAATGACCGTTTTAGCCCCTAGGGTTAGGAATTTATGGCTGTTTGTTTGAGGGGAGTCCTGACTATGAGAAATAGACTGCAAAAATCCTGTCTCTCTCTGTGCTGCATGTGTAAAAGCCTGCACTTGGTGCACCAGTTTTGGCGGGAAAAAGCACAAAGCCTCTCTGATTGGTAGATTCAAATTGAGAAGCTCACAGCTGTTTGACTGACCTAGAAACATGCTGTTAACAGCCCCTGTTCACTTTCTGCTGCTGCTGCTGTGTGTGTGTGTGTGTGTGTGTGTGTGTGAGAGAGAGAGAGAGAGAGAGAGAGAGAGACAGACAGACAAAGACTCTTTTTAGGGTAGCATCTCATTGTTGGATAAAAATGTAAAAATGTAACAGCAAACTTAACCATGTTCCTTTTTATTCAGCTTGTCATTTTACCTTTCCAATATTTTCACTTAAGTTATTACTATTCTGTTCAATCATAGTATCTGTTCTAAATCATTGTTATTAAGCTATATTGTAGGATTTCTGCTAAATCATAGTATTTCTACTATATTATATTTTTCTTTCTAAATATAGCATTTCTGCTATAGAATAGTATTTCTGCTATGTTATAATATTTGTGCTAAACTGGAGTATTTTTGCTAAAACATAGTATTTATATAAAATTACAATATTCATAGTATATTACAGTGTCTCTGGTAAATCACAGCATTTCTGCTATGTTGTACTGTTTTCTAAATCACAGTATTTCTGTAATGTTTAAGAATGTTTGGCTAAATATATTCTTTCTGTTATCGTATACTATTTCTCCTAAATTCTTGTATTTTTGGGAAGTTATCGTGTTTCTGGTAAGTTACAATATTTCTGCTTAGTTCTGCTATGCTATTGTATTTCTGCCAAGTATTATATTTCCTCTAAAATATTGCAGTTCTGCTAAGTTACTACATTTTAGCAACGTTCCTTTGCTTCTGCAAAGTTTTTACAATTTCTGCAACTTTTCAGCTTTTTCAGCTAGTTTCAGCTGACAGCTTCAGCGTTCCAGCATCCACACTGCATTTTCAAGGGAAATGCAAATTTTTCTAGTTGTGTGGATGCTTTTTGCATCCACACTATTGAGTTCCTGTTTCTCTTTATTCTTTATACTTTATTATTCTAGTTGCCAATTTTTGTACTTTTTTTGGCACTTAACTACTTCCACAATTTTCAGCCGATTTTCACCGTTCAAATTTTAAACTATTCTGCTATTTCTGCTAATGTGCGCTATATCTTTTGGTATTTTTTGCTGTTATACTTTTTAAAATATTAAGCTTTTCATGCAATTTTTTTGTCCCATTGAAATGAATGGAAAACTTCCAAAATTCTGCTAAAACTTGCTCATTTTTGAAACTTGACTACCTCCTCATACTTTCACCTAGAACAGCCATTCAAACTTTAAAATGTTTTGAAATTATTGGGCTATTCCTGAGTGATTCAGCTTTTTCATATCTGTTACAGTTTTCATCTTATCCCTCTTTAAGTTTTGAGTTTCATTTTTGTGATTTTTCACAAAATACATGCGTTGTTATGGTTGCTATGCACTTGGCTTTCAGTGTGCCACTGAAGGTTTTGCAGTCTTCTGTTCATGTCCGAACAACTTCTTGCTACTTGATCAATTTTCACTCAACCCCCACAAATTATACATCAAAACGTAGGTATTTTTGCTGGCTTTCTGAAAATGTCACTATCATTGTTGTGGGATTTATAGAATTTTCGCAAATCTCCTCAGACCAACACAAAGTCAGAAAACTCTCCATAGAAAGTCAATGGAGAGTTTGTTCAAAATCACCGCTTGATTTCTGTAATGAGAGGCATATTCGAATCGTCATATCTCCTTAACGAAGCAAAGTTACGACATGAGGCTTGTCCCCGTGTATCTTCAGACACTCCTGACGCTCACAATTCAAGAATTTGTTTCTCACCTATTACCATTCTGAAATGAGTTAGACTTGTTTGAGGGTAGGAAATTAGTCCTTCGCTCAGATTTCTTCAGATTTCAAACTCTGAAATGAACCACTTTTTTCTCTCGTCATAACTTTTGTTGGATTTCCACAGAGACCTGAAAATTTCCATGACTGTTCACCAAAGCCTGCTGTCTCTTACGGTGAAAGAATGATATTGATACTCCAAATAGATTTAGAGTTAGAATGCGTTGTTTGAGGGCAAGTCAAGGCAGATTTCGCTTGCCTCTACTCAGTTATGGTGCATTAGAAGTCAAATATCTTCAATAATTCATATTTTAATGATAAATTGTCAACACTTTAAGATTCCCCATCTCTTCTGAACAAAACGGTGTAAGAATGACTGTTCTAGCCCCTACGGTTAGGAAATTATGGCCATTTGTTTGAGAGGAATCCTCACTATGAGAAATTCACTGCAGAAATCCTGTCTCTGTGCTCTGTGTGTGTAAAAACGGCTGCACCTGTTTTGGCGGGAAAAAGTACACAGCCTCTCTGATTGGTGGATTCAAATTTAGCAGCTCCCAGGCTGCTTGACTGACCTAGAAACTTGATTTTCTCTCCGTGTGTGTGTGTGTGTGTGTGTGTGTGTGTGTGTGTGTGTGTGTGTGTGTGTGAGAGAGAGAGAGAGAGAGAGAGAGAGAGGCGAGAGAGAGTTTTTGGGAGCATCTTATTGTATGATTTAAATTCAATATATTTAGACTGGTTGACTGAATTTGATCCTGTGTGTGTCTCTCTGTGCTTGTGGGACTTTTGCAGCTGTCCATTTTGCTTTTCCAATTTTTCTATTTAAGTTATTACTATTGTGCTAAGTCATAGCATTTGTGCTGCTTTTCAGTATTTGTGCTAAATACAGCATTTCTGCTAAATCATACTATTTCTGCTATTTTATAAGATTTGTGCTAAATACAGCATTTGTGCTAAATCATACTATTTCTGCTATTTTATAGGATTTGTACTTAATATAATATTTCTGCTTAATTATAGTATTTCTGCCATTTTATAGTATTTGTGCTAAAACATAGTATTTCTACTAAATGCAGGATTTCTGGGTAATCATTGTATTTCTATATATTTCTGCCAGGTCCCCAGGGAGTCAGTCCTAATATTCAAATTTACATATCAGGACCTGGACGGCTTCCCAGCCAGCCAATCATATCTGAGTCCTGGCACACTCAAATTTGCATATTGGGACCTTCATGGCTTCTCAGCCAGCCAATCATATCTGAGTCCTG